>NW_026510980.1:2500-25894 GCF_027579735.1 Bombina bombina
CGAAGAAGAATGGATAATAGGAGTAAATTAGAAAGTTGCTGCTCTATCTGAATCATGAAATAAATAATTTGGGTTCAGTGTCCCTTTAAACGGAAAATGTTTAGTTAAATGTATTTATTCAGTTTATGATTTTGTTAGATACAGTTGTGCTCATAAGTTTACATACCCTGGCAGAATTTATGATTTCTTGGCCATTTTTCAGAGAATATGAATGATAACACAAAAACTTGTCTTTCACTCATGGTTAGTGTTTTGCTGAAGCCATTTATTATCAATCAACTGTGTTTACTTTTTTTAAATCATAATGACAACAAAAACTACCCAAATGACCCTGATCAAAAGTTTACATACCCTGGTGATTTTGGCCTGATAACATGCACACAAGTTGACACAAAGGGGTTTGAATGGCTATTAACCCCTTAACGACCAAGGACGTGCAGGGTACGTCCTCAGTCTGGAAAGCAGCTGGAAGCGATCCTGCTCGCTTCCAGCTGCTTTCCGGTTATTGCAGTGATGCCTCGACATCGAGGCATCCTGCAATAACACTTTCTGGCCATCCGATGCAGAGAGAGCCACTCTGTGGCCCTCTCTGCACCGGACATCGATGGCCGGTATCGTTGGTGGGTGGGAGCCGACTTGGGAGGCGGGTGGGCGGCCATCGGTGAGCTCTGTAAGGTGGAGGGGGGCGGGATCAGGGGCGGAGCCTTCGGGGGCGCGCACGGGGGGTGGCGGGCGGACGCGTGCACGGGGCGGGAGCGGGTGGGAACCGCTACACTACAGAAAAAAAGTTAGAAGTAAAGTGTAAGAAAAAATTAAATAAACATTTTTTTTGAAAAGCATCTAAGGGATCTGGAAGGGGTGGGGGGTTGGTATTGGGGGGGGGAAAGCTACACTACAGAAAAGGGACATTTTTTTATAAAAAACATATTTTTCACTAAAATGGGTACTGGCAGACAGCTGCCAGTACCCAAGATGGTGCACATTAAGTCAGAGGGGGAGGGTTAGAGAGCTGTTTGGTGGGGGATCAGTGAGGTTGGGGGCTAAGGGGGATCCTACACAGAAGCATATGTAAATATGCTAAAAAAAAATGCACAAAAAAGCCCAAATTTTCCTTTTATTTTAGTACTGGCAGAGTTTCTGCCAGCACTTAAGATGGCGGGGACATTTGTGGGGTAGGGGAGGGAAGAGAGATGTTTGGGAGGGATCAGGGGGTCTGATGTTTCAGGTGGGAGGCTGATCTCTACACTAAAGCTAAAATTAACCCTGCAAGCTACCTAATTAACCCCTTCACTGCTAGCCATAATACACGTGTGATGTGCAGCGCCATTTAGCAGCATTCTAATGACCAAAAAGCAACGCCAAAGTCATATATGTCTGCTATTTCTGAACAAAGGGGATCCCAGAGAAGCATTTACAACCATTTGTGCCATAATTGCACAAGCTGTTTGTAAATGATTTCAGTGAGAAGCCTAAAATTGTGAAAAATTTAACGTTTTTTTTTTTATTTGATCGCATTTGGCGGTGAAATGGTGGCATGAAATATACCAAAATGGGCCTAGATCAATACTTTGGGATGTCTTCTAAAAAAAAATATATATATGTCAATGGATATTCAGGGATTCCTGAAAGATATCAGTGTCCCAATGTAACTAGCGCTAATTTTGAAAAAAAAAATGGTTTGAAAATAGCAAAGTGCTACTTGTATTTATGGCCCTATAACTTGCAAAAAAAACAAAGAAGATGTAAACATTGGGTATTTCTAAACTCAGGACAAAATTTAGAAACTATTTAGCATGGGTGTTTTTTGGTGGTTGTAGATGTGTAACAGATTTTGGGGTTCAAAGTTAGAAAAACAGAATTTATGTTTACCTGATAAATTACTTTCTCCAACGGTGTGTCCGGTCCACGGCGTCATCCTTACTTGTGGGATATTCTCTTCCCCAACAGGAAATGGCAAAGAGCCCAGCAAAGCTGGTCACATGATCCCTCCTAGGCTCCGCCTACCCCAGTCATTCGACCGACGTTAAGGAGGAATATTTGCATAGGAGAAACCATATGTTACCGTGGTGACTGTAGTTAAAGAAAATAAATTATCAGACCTGATTAAAAAAACCAGGGCGGGGCCGTGGACCGGACACACCGTTGGAGAAAGTAATTTATCAGGTAAACATAAATTCTGTTTTCTCCAACATAGGTGTGTCCGGTCCACGGCGTCATCCTTACTTGTGGGAACCAATACCAAAGCTTTAGGACACGGATGAAGGGAGGGAGCAAATCAGGTCACCTAAATGGAAGGCACCACGGCTTGCAAAACCTTTCTCCCAAAAATAGCCTCAGAAGAAGCAAAAGTATCAAATTTGTAAAATTTAGAAAAAGTGTGCAGTGAAGACCAAGTCGCTGCCTTACATATCTGATCAACAGAAGCCTCGTTCTTGAAGGCCCATGTGGAAGCCACAGCCCTAGTGGAGTGAGCTGTGATTCTTTCAGGAGACTGCCGTCCGGCAGTCTCATAAGCCAATCGGATAATGCTTTTAATCCAGAAGGAGAGAGAGGTAGAAGTTGCTTTTTGACCTCTCCGTTTACCAGAATAAACAACAAACAAAGACAAAGTTTGTCTGAAATCCTTAGTAGCTGCTAAGTAAAATTTGAGAGCACGAACTATATCCAAGTTGTGCAACAAACGTTCCTTCTTTGAAACTGGATTAGGACACAAAGAAGGCACAACTATCTCCTGGTTAATGTTTTTGTTAGAAACAACTTTTGGAAGAAAACCAGGTTTAGTACGCAAAACCACCTTATCTGCATGGAACACCAGATAAGGAGAAGAACACTGCAGAGCAGATAATTCTGAAACTCTTCTAGCAGAAGAAATTGCAACCAAAAACAAAACTTTCCAAGATAATAACTTAATATCAACGGAATGTAAGGGTTCAAACGGAACCCCCTGAAGAACTGAAAGAACTAGGTTGAGACTCCAAGGAGGAGTCAAAATTTTGTAAACAGGCTTGATTCTAACCAGAGCCTGAACAAAGGCTAGAACATCTGGCACAGCTGCCAGCTTTTTGTGAAGTAACACAGACAAGGCAGAAATCTGTCCCATCAAGGAACTTGCAGATAATCCTTTTTCCAATCCTTCTCGAAGGAAGGATAGACTCTTAGGAATCTTAACCTTGTCCCAAGGGAATCCTGCAGATTCACACCAACAGATATACCAAATAATGTGGTAATTTTTCTGGTTACAGGCTTTCAGGCCTGAACAAGAGTATTAATAACAGAATCTGAGAACCCTCGCTTTGATAAGATCAAGCGTTCAATCTCCAAGCAGTCAGCTGGAGTGGGTCGAACGGACCTAGAACAAGAAGGTCTCGTCTCAAAGGTAGCTTCCATGGTGGAGCCGATGACATATTCACCAGATCTGCATACCAAGTCCTGCGTGGCCACGCAGGAGCTATCAAAATCACCGACGCCCTCTCCTGATTGATCCTGGCTACCAGCCTGGGGATGAGAGGAAACGGCGGGAACACATAAGCTAGTTTGAAGGTCCAAGGTGCTACTAGTGCATCCACTAGAGCCGCCTTGGGATCCCTGGATCTGTACCCGTAGTAAGGAACTCTGAAGTTCTGACGAGAGGCCATCAGATCCATGTCTGGAATGCCCCACGGTTGAGTGACTTGGGCAAAGATTTCCGGATGGAGTTCCCACTCCCCCGGATGCAATGTCTGACGACTCAGAAAATCCGCTTCCCAATTTTCCACTCCTGGGATGTGGATAGCAGACAGGTGGCAGGAGTGAGACTCCGCCCATAGAATGATTTTGGTCACTTCTTCCATCGCTAGGGAACTCCTTGTTCCCCCCTGATGGTTGATGTATGAACTTGGCCCTCGCTAACTGAGGCCAAGCTTTGAGAGCATTGAATATCGCTCTCAGTTCCAGAATATTTATCGGTAGAAGAGATTCTACCCGAGACCAAAGACCCTGAGCTTTCAGGGATCCCCAGACCGCGCCCCAGCCCATCAGACTGGCGTCGGTCGTGACAATGACCCACTCTGGTCTGCGGAAGGTCATCCCTTGTGACAGGTTGTCCAGGGACAGCCACCAACGGAAAGAGTCTCTGGTCCTCTGATTTACTTGTATCTTCGGAGACAAGTCTGAATAGTCCCCATTCCACTGACTGAGCATGAACAGTTGTAATGGTCTTAGATGAATGCGCACAAAAGGAACTATGTCCATTGCCGCTACCATCAAACCTATCACTTCCATGCACTGCGCTATGGAAGGAAGAGGAACGGAATGAAGTATCCGACAAGAGTCTAGAAGTTTTGTTTTTCTGGCTTCTGTCAGAAAAATCCTCATTTCTAAGGAGTCTATTATAGTTCCCAAGAAGGGAACCCTCGTTGACGGAGATAGAGAACTCTTTTCCACGTTCACTTTCCATCCGTGAGATCTGAGAAAGGCCAGGACAATGTCCGTGTGAGCCTTTACTTGAGGAAGGGACGACGCTCGAATCAGAATGTCGTCCAAGTAAGGTACTACAGCAATGCCCCTTGGTCTTAGCACCGCCAGAAGGGACCCTAGTACCTATGAGAAAATCCTTGAAATCCACCTTGGTCATGAATTGACCTTCCTGGATGGAAGGAAGAAGTGTTCGAATGGTTTCCATCTTGAACGATGGAACCTTGAGAAACTTGTTCAAGATCTTGAGATCTAAGATTGGTCTGAACGTTCCCTCTTTTTTGGGAACTATGAACAGATTGGAGTAGAACCCCATCCCTTGTTCTCCTAATGGAACAGGATGAATCACTCCCATTTTTAGCAGGTCTTCTACCCAATGTAAGAATGCCTGTCTTCTTATGTGGTCTGAAGACAACTGAGACCTGTGGAACCTCCCCCTTGGAGGAAGCCCCTTGAACTCCAGAGAATAACCTTGGGAGACTATTTCTAGCGCCCAAGGATCCAGAACATCTCTTGCCCCAGCCTGAGCGAAGAGAGAGAGTCTGCCCCCCACCAGATCCGGTCCCGGATCGGGGGCCCGCATTTCATGCTGTCTTGGTAGCAGTGGCAGGTTTCCTGGCCTGCTTTCCTTTGTTCCAGCATTGCATAGGTCTCCAGGCTGGATTGGCTTGAGAAGTATTACCTTCCTGCTTAGAGGACGTAGCCCTTGGGGCTGATCCGTTTCTGCGAAAGGGACGAAACTTAGGTTTATTTTTGGTCTTGAAAAGACCTATCCTGAGGAAGGGCGTGGCCCTTGCCCCCAGTGATATCAGAGATAATCTCTTTCAAGTCAGGGCCAAAGAGTGTTTTCCCCTTGAAAGGAATGTCAAGCAATTTGTTCTTGGAAGACGCATCCGCTGCCCAAGATTTTAACCAAAGCGCTCTGCGCCACAATAGCAAACCCAGAATTTTTTCGCAGCTAACCTAGCCAATTGCAAGGTGGCGTCTAGGGTGAAAGAATTAGCCAATTAAGAGCACGAATTCTGTCCATAATCTCCTCATAAGAAGAAGAATTACTAATAATCGCCTTTCCTAGCTCATCAAACTAGAAACACGCGGCTGCAGTGACAGGGACAATGCATGCAATTGGTTGTAGAAGGGAACCTTGCTGAACAAACATCTTTAGCAGACCTTCTAATTTTTTATCCATAGGATCTTGGAAAGCACAACTATCTTCTATGGGTATAGTGGCGCGCTTGTGTAGAGTAGAAACCGCCCCCTCGACCTTGGGGACTGTCTGCCCTCAGTCCTTTCTGGGGTCGACTATAGGAAAACAATTTTATAAATATGGGGGGAGGTACTAAAGGTATACCGGGCCTGTCCCATTCTTTACTAACAATGTACGCCACCCGCTTGGATATAGGAAAAGCTTCGGGGGGCCCCGGGGCCTCTACGAACTTTTCCATTTTACATAGTGGTTCTGGAATGACCAGATAATCACAATCATCCAAATTGGATAACACCTCCTTAAGCAGAGCGCGGAGATGTTCCAACTTAAATTTAAAAGTAATCACATCAGGTTCAGCTTGTTGAGAAATGTTTCCTGAATCTGAAATTTCTCCCTCAGACAAAACCTCCCTGGCCCCCTCAGACTGGTGTAGGGGCCCTTCAGAAACCATATCATCAGCGTTCTCATGCTCTACAGAATTTTCTAAAACAGAGCAGTCGCGCTTTCGCTGATAAGCGGGCATATTGGCTAAAATGTTTTTGATAGAATTATCCATTACAGCCGTTAAATGTTGCATAGTAAGGAGTATTGGCGCACTAGATGTACTAGGGGCCTCCTGTATGGGCAAGACTGGTGTAGACGAAGGAGGGGATGATGCAGTACCATGCTTACTCCCCTCACTTGAGGAATCATCTTGGGCATCATTTTTACTAAATTTTTTTATGACATAAAATACATATAGTTAAATGAGAAGGAACCTTGGTTTCCCCACAGTCAGAACACAATCTATCTGGTAGTTCAGACATGTTAAACAGGCATAAACTTGATAACAAAGCACAAAAAACGTTTTAAAATAAAACCGTTACTGTCACTTTAAATTTTAAACTAAACACACTTTATTACTGCAATTGCGAAAAAGTATGAAGGAATTGTTCAAAATTCACCAAAATTTCACCACAGTGTCTTAAAGCCTTAAAAGTATTGCACACCAAATTTGGAAGCTTTAACCCTTAAAATAACGGAACCGGAGCCGTTTTTATATTTAACCCCTTTACAGTCCCTGGAATCTGCTTTGCTGAGACCCAACCAAGCCCAAAGGGGAATACGATACCAAATGATGCCTTCAGAAAGACTTTTCTATGTATCAGAGCTCCACACACATGCAGCTGCATGCCATGCTGTCCTCAAAAACAAGTACGCCATACCGGCGCGAAAATGAGGCTCTGACTATGATTAGGGAAAGCCCCTAAAGAATAAGGTGTCAAAAACAGTGCCTGCCGATATAATCATATCAAAATACCCAGAATAAATGATTCCTCAAGGCTAAATATGTGTTAATAATGAATCGATTTAGCCCAGAAAAAGTCTACAGTCTTAATAAGCCCTTGTGAAGCCCTTATTTACTATCTTAATAAACATGGCTTACCGGATCCCATAGGGAAAATGACAGCTTCCAGCATTACATCGTCTTGTTAGAATGTGTCATACCTCAAGCAGTAAGAGACTGCACACTGTTCCCCCAACTGAAGTTAATTGCTCTCAACAGTCCTGTGTGGAACAGCCATGGATTTTAGTTACGGTGCTAAAATCATTTTCCTCATACAAACAGAAATCTTCATCTCTTTTCTGTTTCTGAGTAAATAGTACATACCAGCACTATTTTAAAATAACAAACTCTTGATTGAATAATAAAAACTACAGTTAAACACTAAAAAACTCTAAGCCATCTCCGTGGAGATGTTGCCTGTACAACGGCAAAGAGAATGACTGGGGTAGGCGGAGCCTAGGAGGGATCATGTGACCAGCTTTGCTGGGCTCTTTGCCATTTCCTGTTGGGGAAGAGAATATCCCACAAGTAAGGATGACGCCGTGGACCGGACACACCTATGTTGGAGAAAAGTGTTTTTTTTTCCATTTTTCCTCATATTTTATAATTTTTTTTATAGTAAATGATAAGATATGATGAAAATAATGGTATTTTTAGAAAGTCCATTTAATGGCGAGAAAAACGGTATATAATATGTGTGGGTACAGTAAATGAGTAAGAGGAAAATTTCAGCTAAACACAAACACCGCAGAAATGTAAAAATAGCCTTGGTCCCAAACGGACAGAAAATGGAAAAGTGCTCTGGTCACTAAGGGGTTAAAGGTAACCATCCTCACCTGTGATCTATTTGCTTGTAATTAATGTGTGTGTATAAAATGTCAATGAGTTTCTGGACTCCTGACAGACCCTTGCATCTTTTATCCAGTGCTGCACTGACGTTTCTGGATTCTGAGTCATGGGGAAAGCATAAGAATTGTCAAAGGATCTGCGGGAAAAGGTAGTTGAACAAGAAGTGGAAAATGAGGCGTTCTGTTTTATAACATACTGCATTCATCTTGCCATCAATTTTGACCAAATTTCCTGTGCCTTTGTAGCTCACACATCCCCAAAATATCAGCGATCCACCTCCGTGTTTCACAGTAGGAATGGTGTTCCTTTCATCATAGGCCTTGTTGACTCCTCTCCAAATGTAGCGTTTATGGTTGTGACCAAAAAATTCAATTTTGGTCTCATCATTCCAAATGACTTTGAGCCAGAAGGTTTGAGGCTTGTCTCTATGCTGTTTGGTGTATTGTAAGCAAAATACTTTGTGGCATTTGCGTAGTAATGGTTTTCTTCTGGCGACTCAACCATGCATCCCAGCTTTCTTCAAGTGCCTCCTTATTGTGCATCTTGAAACAGCCACACTACATGTTTTCAGAGAGTCCAGTATTTCACCTTAAGTTATTTGTGGGTTTGTCTTTGCATCCCGAACAATTTTCCTGGCAGTTGTGGATGAAATTTTAGTTGGTCTACCTGACCGTGGTTTGGTTTCAACAGAACCCCTCATTTTCCACTTCTTTATTAGTGTTTGAACACTGCAGATTTGCATTCTCAATTCCTCTCAAATCTTTTTATATCCCTTTCCTGTTTTATACAGTTCAACTACCTTTTCCCGCAGATCCTTTGACAATTCTTTTGCTTCCCCCATGACTCAGAATTAAGAAACGTCAGTGCAGCACTGGATGAAAGATGCAAGGGTCTGTCAGGAGTCCAGAAACTC
Organism: Bombina bombina; assembly: GCF_027579735.1. Classification (NCBI taxonomy): domain Eukaryota; kingdom Metazoa; phylum Chordata; class Amphibia; order Anura; family Bombinatoridae; genus Bombina; species Bombina bombina. The sequence continues at coordinate 11,249 of NW_026510980.1, forward strand.
ATTGACCTTTTATACACACACTAATTACAAGCAAACAGATCACAGGTGAGGATGGTTACCTTTAATATTCATTCAAACCCCTTTGTGTCAATTTGTGTGCAAGTTATCAGACCAAAATCACCAGGGTATGTAAACTTTTGATCAGGGTCATTTGGGTAGTTTATGTTGTCATTATGATTTAAAAAAGAGTAAACACAGTTGATTGATAATAAATGGCTTCAGCCACTAACCATGAGTGAAAAAAAAAGTTTCTGTGTTATCATTCATATTCTCTGAAAAATGGCCAAGAAATCCTAAATTCTGCCAGGGTATGTAAACTTATGAGCACAACTGTATAAACTCCTAAAGGATAATGTAGGGCAAATAACATGAGCAAGTTAACTAAGGACAGAGGGGTGGAGGCATTGTTAACCCCTTAACTATCATCAAAGAAGTGAAGGGGGAGCCTAGACAACATTTTAAAAATGGTGCAAGAATAGAGTGCCAGGATTAGCTGATGCCCTGTGTGCCAGCCCCTTGTTACAAAGAAACAATACTATAGAAAGGGTTGTAATGTCCTTAGATGCGCTCTTTATTGCTCAGACCACACCAGTGAGTCCTATCACAAGACACATTATTGCTCATTGAAAATACAGAAAAATGTATAATTATTGTATATTTATTTTATGACTATAGCACACTGCATAAGGCACACTGTATATGACTATAACACATTGTATTCCTATCACTGAAGCACACTGTATATGACTATAACACACTGCAAAAAGAACACCGTATATGACTATAACAAACTGTATTCCTATCACTAAAGCACACTGTATATGACTATAACACACTGCATTCCTATCACTAAAGAACACTATATATATCCATAACACACTGCATTCCTATCAATAAAGCACACTGTATAACACACTGCATTCCTATCACTGAAGCACCCTATATATGACTATAACACACTGTATTCCTTTCACTAAAACACACTGTATATAACTATAACACACTGTATATAACTATCACTAAAGTGCACTGTATATGGCTATAACACACTGCATTCCTATCACTAAAGCACACTGTATATGACCATAACACACTGCATTCCCATCACTAAAGCACACTGTATATGAAAATAACACACTGCATTCCTATCAATAAAGCACACTGTATAACACACTGCATTCCTATCACTGAAGCACACTGTATATGGCTATAACACACTGTATACGATTATAACACACTGCATTCCTAACACTAAAGCACACTGTATAGGACTATAACACACTGCATTCCTATCACTGAAGTACACTGTATATAACTATAACAAACTGCATTCTTATCACTAAAGCACACTGTATATGACCATAACACACTGCATTCTCATCACTAAAGCACACTGTATATAACTATAATACACAGCATTCCTATCAATAAAGCACACTGTATATGACTAACACACTGCATTCCTATTAATAAAGCACACTGTATAACACACTGTATTCCTATCACTAAAACACACTGTATATGACAATAACACACTGCATTCCTATCACTGAAGCACATTGTATATGACTATAACACACTGCATTCCTATCGCTAAAGCACGCTGTAAATAACTAAAACACACTGCATTCCAATCAGTAAAGCACACTGTATATGACTATAACACACTGTATTCCTATCACTGAAACACACTGTATATGACTATAACACACTTCAAAAGGCACACTGTATATGACTATAACACATTGTATTCCTATCAATTAAGCACACTGTATATGACTATAGCACACTGCATTCCTATCACTAAAGCACACTGTATATGTCTATAACACACTGCATTCCTAACACTAAAGCACACTGTATATGAATATAACACACTGCATTTCTATCACTGAAGCACACTGTATATGACTATAACACACTGTATTCCTATCACTAAAACACACTGTATATGACTATAACACACTGCATTCCTATCACTGAAGCACACTGTATATGACTATAACAAACTATATTCCTATCACTAAAGCACACTGTATATGACTATAACACACTGCATTCCTATCACTGAAGCACACTGTATATAACTATAACACACTGCATTCCTATCACTAAAGCACACTATATATGACCATAACACACTGCATTCCCAACACTAAAGCATACTGTATATAACTATAACACACTGCATTCCTATCAATAAAGCACACTGTATAACACACTGCATTCCTATCAGTAAAGCCCACTGTATATGACTATAACACACTGTATATGACTATAACACACTGCATTCCTATCACTAAAACACACTGTATATGACCATAACACAATGCATTCCCATCACTAAAGCATGTATATAACTATAACACACTGCATTCCTATCAATAAAGCACACTGTATATGGCTATAACACACTGTATATGATTATAAAACACAGCATTCCTATCACTGAAGCACTCTGTATACGTCTATAACACACTGCATTCCTAACACTAGAGCACACTGTATAGGACTATAACACACTGTATTCCTATCACTAAAGCACATTGTAAATAACTATAACACACTGCATTCCAATTAGTAAAGCACACTGTATATGACTATAACACACTGTAAATGACTATAACACACTTTATATGACCTTAACACACTGTATTCCTATCACTAAATCACACTGTATACGACTATAACACACTAAATTCATATCACTAAAGCACACTGTATATGACTATAACACATTGTATTCCTATCACTGAAGCACACTGTATATGACTATAACACACTGCAAAAGGCACACTGTATATGACTATAACACACTGCATTCCTATCACTAAAACACACTGTATATGACTATAACACACTGCATTTCTATCACTGAAGCACACTGTATATGACTAAAACACACTGTATATGTCTATAACACACTGTATATGACTAAAACACACTGTATATGACTATAACACACTGTAATCCTATCACTAAAGCACACTGTATATGACTATAACACACTGCATTCCCATCACTAAAGCACACTGTATATGACCATAACACACTGCATTCCCATCACTAAAGCACACTGGATATGACCATAACACACTACATTCCTATCACTGAAGCACACTGTATATGACTATAACACACTATATTCCTATCACTAAAGCACACTGTATATGACTATAACACACTGCATTCCCATCACTGAAGCACACTGTATATAACTATAACAGACTGCATTCCTATCACTAAAGCACACTGTATATGACCATAACACACTGCATTCCCATCACTAAAGCACACTGTATATAACTATAATACACAGCATTCCTATCAATAAAACACACTGTATATGACTAACACACTGCATTCCTATCACTGAAGCACACTGTATATGATTATAACACACTATATTCCTATCACTAAAGCACACTGTATATGACTATAACACACTGCATTCCTATCACTGAAGCACACTGTATATAACTATAACATACTGCATTCCTATCACTAAAGCACACTGTATATGACCATAACACACTGCATTCCCATCACTAAAACACACTGTATATGACTATAACACACAGCATTCCTATCACTGAAGCACTCTGTATATGTCTGTAATACACTGCATTCCTATCACTAAAGCACATTGTATATCACTAAATCACACACTGCATTCTTATCACTAAAGCACACTGTATATGACCATAACACACTGCATTCCAATCACTAAAGCACACTGTATATAACTATAACACACTGCATTCTAATCACTAAAGCACACTGTAAATAACTATAACACACTGCATTCCAATCACTAAAGCACACTGTATATAACTATAACACACTGCATTCCAATCACTAAAGCACACTGTAAATAACTATAACACACTGCATTCCAATCACTAAAGCACACTGTAAATAACTATAACACACTGCATTCCAATCACTAAAGCACACTGTATATAACTATAACACACTGCATTCCAATCACTAAAGCACACTGTAAATAACTATAACACACTGCATTCCTATCACTAAAGCACATTGTATATCACTAAATCACACACTGCATTCTTATCACTAAAGCACACTGTATATGACCATAACACACTGCATTCCAATCACTAAAGCACACTGTATATAACTATAACACACTGCATTCTAATCACTAAAGCACACTGTAAATAACTATAACACACTGCATTCCTATCACTAAAGCACACTGTATATAACTATAACACACTGCATTCCAATCACTAAAGCACACTGTAAATAACTATAACACACTGCATTCCAATCACTAAAGCACACTGTAAATAACTATAACACACTGCATTCCAATTAGTAAAGCACACTGTATATGACTATAACACACTGTATATGACTATAACACACTGTATATGACCTTAACACACTTTATATGACCTTAACACACTTTATATGACCTTAACACACTTTATATGGCCATAACACACTTTATATGGCCATAACACACTTTATATGGCCTTAACACACTTTATATGGCCTTAACACACTTTATATGACCTTAACACACTTTATATGACCTTAACACACTTTATATGACCTTAACACACTGTATTGCTATCACTAAATCACACTGTATACGACTATTACACACTGCATTCCTATCACTAAAGCACACTGTATATGACTATAAAACACTGCATTCCTATCACTAAAGCACACTGTATATGACTATAACACACTGCATTCCTATCACTAAAGCACACTGTATATGACTATAACACACTGCATTCCTATCACTAAAGCACACTGTATATAACTATCAATAAAGCACACTGTATAACACACAGGATTCCTATCACTAAAGCACACTTTATATAACTATAACACACTGCATTCCTATTACTAAAGCACACTGTATATAACTATAACACACAGCATTCCTATTACTAAAGCACACTGTATATAACTATAACACACTGCATTCCTATCACTAAAGCACACTGTATATAACTATAACACACTGCATTCCTATCACTAAAGCACACTGTATATAACTATAACACACTGCATTCCTATCACTAAAGCACATGAACATAAAATATACATGTCACTAGTGTATACTGTGTGTATGATTATGACATGCTATATACATGTCACTAGCATATACTGTGTGTATGATTATGACACACTATATACGTCACTAGTGTATACTGTGTGTGTATGATTATGACACTATATACATGTCACTAGTGTATACTGTGTGTGTATGATTATGACACACTATATACATGTCACTAGCGTATACTGTGTGTGAATGATGAAACACTATATACATGTCACTAGTGTATAATAATACTGTACATGTTACTAGTGTATACAGTGTGTATGATTATGACACACAATATACATGTCACTAGTGTATACTGTGTGTGTATGATTATGACACACTATATACATGTCAAAAGTGTATACTGTGTGTGTATGATTATGACACACTATATACATGTCACTAGTGTATACTGTGTGTATGATTATGACACACTATATACGTCACTAGTGTATACTGTGTGTGTATGATTATGACACACTATATACATGTCACTAGTGTATACTGTGTGTGTATGATTATGACACACTATATACATGTCACTAGTGTATACTGTGTGTATGATTATGACACACTATATACATGTCACTAGTGTATACTGTGTGTGTATGATTATGACACACTATATACATGTCACTAGTGTATACTGTGTGTGTATGATTATGACACACTATATACATGTCACTAGTGTATACTGTGTGTGTATTATGACACACTATATACATGTCACTAGTGTATACTGTGTGTGTATTATGACACACTATATACATGTCACTAGTGTATACTGTGTGTATGATTATGACACACTATATACATGTCACTAGTGTATACTGTGTGTGTATGATTATGACACACTATATACATGTCACTAGTGTATACTGTGTGTGTATGATTATGACACACTACATACATGTCACTAGTGTATACTGTGTGTATGATTATGACACACTATATACATGTCACTAGTGTATACTGTGTGTGTATGATTATGACACACTACATACATGGCACTAGTGTATACTGTGTGTGTATGATTATGACACACTATATACATGTCACTAGTGTATACTGTGTGTGTATGATTATGACACACTATATACATGTCAAAAGTGTATACTGTGTGTGTATGATTATGACACACTATATACATGTCACTAGTGTATACTGTGTATGATTATGACACACTACATACATGTCACTAGTGTATACTGTGTGTGTATGATTATGACACACTGCATACATGTCACTAGTGTATACTGTGTGTGTATGATTATGACACACTATATATACGTCACTAGTGTATACTGTGTGTGTATGATTATGACACACTACATACATGTCACTAGTGTATACTGTGTGTGTATGATTATGACACACTATATACATGTCACTAGTGTATACTGTGTGTGTATGATTATGACACACTATATACATGTCACTAGTGTATACTGTGTGTGTGATTATGACACACTATATACATCTCACTAGTGTATACTGTGTGTGTATGATTATGACACACTATATACATGTCACTAGCGTATACTGTGTGTGAATGATGACACACTATATACATGTCACTAGTGTATACTGTGTATGTATGATTATGACACACTATATACATGTCACTAGTGTATACTGTGTGTGTATGATTATGACACACTATATATATGTCACTAGTGTATACTGTGTGTATGATTATGACACACTACATACATGTCACTAGTGTATACTGTGTGTGTATGATTATGACACACTACATACATGTCACTAGTGTATACTGTGTGTGTATGATTATGACACACTATATACATGTCACTAGCGTATACTGTGTGTGAATGATGACACACTATATACATGTCACTAGTGTATACTGTGTGTGTATGATTATGATACATACTATATACATGTCACTAGTGTATATTGTGTGTATGATTATGACACACTATATACATGTCACTAGTGTATAATAATACTGTACATGTCACTAGTGTATACTGTGTGTGTATGATTATGATACACACTATATACATGTCACTAGTGTATAATAATACTGTACATGTCACTAGTGTATACTGTGTGTGTATGATTATGATACACACTATATACATGTCACTAGTGTATATTGTGTGTATGATTATGACACACTATATACATGTCACTAGTGTATACTGTGTAAGTATGATTACGACACACTATATACATGTCACTAGTGTATACTGTGTGTGTATGATTATGACACACTATATATACATGTCACTAGTGTATACTGTGTGTGTATGATTATGACACTATATATACATGTCACTAGTGTATACTGTGTGTGTATGATTATGACACACTATATACATGTCACTAGTGTATACTGTGTGTGTATGATTATGACACACTATATACATGTCACTAGTGTATACTGTGTGTGTATGATTATGACACACTGTATTCAGGTCACTAGTGAATACTGTGTGTGTATGATTATGACACACTATATACATGTCACTAGTGTATACTGTGTGTGTATGATTATGACACACTATATACATGTCACTAGTGTATACTGTGTGTGTATGATTATGACACACTATATACATGTCACTAGTGTATACTGTGTGTGTATGATTATGACACACTATATATACGTCACTAGTGTGTACTGCGTGTGTATGATTATGACACACTATATATACGTCACTAGTGTATACTGTGTGTGTATGATTATGACACACTATATATACACATGTCACTAGTGTAACGGTACCAACCGGATACCAAGGGTTAACACCAGGGAACAATGTCCTGCATAGGGAATCAGCAATTCACAACCCAGCCAGTTTTCAGGTTTAAACAGAATGACATTTATTAAAAGGCTATGCCTAGTATTTATGCAGGTTTGACCCCCCCCCAGATGGGGGGGTTGAAAGAATGCTGTACATTAGATGGAGGGAACACGCCCTTGACATGATACAATAGATTTACCTTGCTTAAGCTGATAACAATTTAAACACAAGACACATTTGGCTTTTCTTATCACCTAAGCATTTGCTCTCTGAGGGTGATTAAACAATGGACTGTTTATCAATAACATTAATGACAGTGCACAATAGCTGAGGCTAAAGCTGAACACAGTTAACTCTTTCAGTGCTGACAGAAGGGTCTGTCACATCTACATAGCACAATATACAGCCTATAGACAACCTTTCTTACGTTATAGTCCAGAAGTGGCTAGGTTTGCCACAACTAGTGTATACTATGTATGTATGATTATGACACACTATATACATGTCACTAGTGTATACTGTGTGTGTATGATTATGACACACTGTATTCAGGTCACTAGTGTATACTGTGTGTGTATGATTATGACACACTATATTCATGTCACTAGTGTATACTGTGTGTGTATGATTATGACACACTATATACATGTCACTAGTGTATACTGTGTGTGTATGATTATGACACACTATATATACATGTCACTAGTGTATACTGTGTGTGTATGATTATGACACACTATATACATGTCACTAGTGTATACTGTGTGTGTATGATTATGACACACTATATACATGTCACTAGTGTATACTGTGTGTGTATGATTATGACACACTATATACATGTCACTAGTGTATACTGTGTGTGTATGATTATGACCCACTATATACATGTCACTAGTGTATACTGTGTGTGTATGATTATGACACACTATATACATGTCACTAGTGTATACTGTGTGTGTATGATTATGACACACTATATACATGTCACTAGTGTATACTGTGTGTGTATGATTATGACACACTATATACATGTCACTAGTGTATAATGTGTGTGTATGATTATGACACTATATACATGTCACTAGTGTGTACTGTGTGTGTATGATTATGACACACTATATACATGTCACTAGTGTATACTGTGTGTGTGATTATGACACACTATATACATGTCACTAGTGTATACTGTGTGTGTGTGATTATGACACACTATATACATGTCACTAGTGTATACTGTGTGTGTATGATTATGACACACTATATACATGTCACTAGTGTATACTGTGTGTGTATGATTATGACACACTATATACATGTCACTAGTGTATACTGTGTGTGTATGATTATGACACACTATATACATGTCACTAGTGTGTACTGCGTGTGTATGATTATGACACACTATATATACGTCACTAGTGTGTACTGCGTGTGTATGATTATGACACACTATATATACGTCACTAGTGTATACTGTGTGTGTATGATTATGACACACTATATATACATGTCACTAGTGTATACTATGTATGTATGATTATGACACACTATATACATGTTACTAGTGTATACTGTTTGTGTATGATTATGACACACTATATACATGTCACTAGTGTATACTGTGTGTGTATGATTATGACACACTATATACATGTCACTAGTGTATACTGTGTGTGTGATTATGATACACTATATACATGTCACTAGTGTGTACTGTGTGTGTATGATTATGACACACTATATACATGTCACTAGTGTATACTGTGTGTGTATGATTATGACACACTATATACATGTCACTAGTGTATACTGTGTGTGTATGATTATGACACACTATATACATGTCACTAGTGTATACTATATATGTATGATTATGACACACTATATACATGTCACTAGTGTATACTGTGTGTGTATGATTATGACACACTATATACATGTCACTAGTGTATACTGTGTGTGTATGATTATGACACACTATATACATGTCACTAGTGTATACTGTGTGTGTATGATTATGACACACTATATACATGTCACTAGTGTATACTGTGTGTGTATGATTATGACACACTATATACATGTCACTAGTGTGTACTGTGTGTGTATGATTATGACACACTATATACATGTCACTAGTGTATACTGTGTGTGTATGATTATGACACACTATATACATGTCACTAGTGTATACTGTGTGTGTATGATTATGATACACTATATACATGTCACTAGTGTATACTGTGTGTGTATGATTATGACACACTATATATACATGTCACTAGTGTATACTGTGTGTGTATGATTATGACACACTATATACATGTCACTAGTGTATACTGTGTGTGTATGATTATGACACACTATATACATGTCACTAGTGTATACTGTGTGTGTATGATTATGACACACTATATACATGTCACTAGTGTATACTGTGTGTGTATGATTATGACACACTATATACATGTCACTAGTGTATACTGTGTGTGTATGATTATGACACACTATATACATGTCACTAGTGTATACTGTGTGTGTATGATTATGACACACTATATACATGTCACTAGTGTATACTGTGTGTGTATGATTATGACACACTATATACATGTCACTAGTGTATACTGTGTGTGTATGATTATGACACACTATATACATGTCACTAGTGTATACTGTGTGTGTATGATTATGACACACTATATACATGTCACTAGTGTATACTGTGTGTGTATGATTATGACACACTATATACATGTCACTAGTGTATACTGTGTGTGTATGATTATGACACACTATATACGTCACTAGTGTATACTGTGTGTGTATGATTATGACACACTATATACATGTCACTAGTGTATACTGTGTGTGTATGATTATGACACACTATATACATGTCACTAGTGTATACTGTGTGTGTATGATTATGACACACTATATACATGTCACTAGTGTATACTGTGTGTGTATGATTATGACACACTATATACATGTCACTAGTGTATACTGTGTGTGTATGATTATGACACACTATATACATGTCACTAGTGTATACTGTGTGTGTATGATTATGACACACTATATACATGTCACTAGTGTATACTGTGTGTGTATGATTATGACACACTATATACATGTCACTAGTGTATACTGTGTGTGTATGATTATGACACACTATATACATGTCACTAGTGTATACTGTGTGTGTATGATTATGACACACTATATACATGTCACTAGTGTATACTGTGTGTGTATGATTATGACACACTATATACATGTCACTAGTGTATACTGTGTGTGTATGATTATGACACACTATATACATGTCACTAGTGTATACTGTGTGTGTATGATTATGACACACTATATACATGTCACTAGTGTATACTGTGTGTGTATGATTATGACACACTATATACATGTCACTAGTGTATACTGTGTGTGTATGATTATGACACACTATATACATGTCACTAGTGTATACTGTGTGTGTATGATTATGACACACTATATACATGTCACTAGTGTATACTGTGTGTGTATGATTATGACACACTATATACATGTCACTAGTGTATACTGTGTGTGTATGATTATGACACACTATATACATGTCACTAGTGTATACTGTGTGTGTATGATTATGACACACTATATACATGTCACTAGTGTATACTGTGTGTGTATGATTATGACACACTATATACATGTCACTAGTGTATACTGTGTGTGTATGATTATGACACACTATATACATGTCACTAGTGTATACTGTGTGTGTATGATTATGACACACTATATACATGTCACTAGTGTATACTGTGTGTGTATGATTATGACACACTATATACATGTCACTAGTGTATACTGTGTGTGTATGATTATGACACACTATATACATGTCACTAGTGTATACTGTGTGTGTATGATTATGACACACTATATACATGTCACTAGTGTATACTGTGTGTGTATGATTATGACACACTATATACATGTCACTAGTGTATACTGTGTGTGTATGATTATGACACACTATATACATGTCACTAGTGTATACTGTGTGTGTATGATTATGACACACTATATACATGTCACTAGTGTATACTGTGTGTGTATGATTATGACACACTATATACATGTCACTAGTGTATACTGTGTGTGTATGATTATGACACACTATATACATGTCACTAGTGTATACTGTGTGTGTATGATTATGACACACTATATACATGTCACTAGTGTATACTGTGTGTGTATGATTATGACACACTATATACATGTCACTAGTGTATACTGTGTGTGTATGATTATGACACACTATATACATGTCACTAGTGTATACTGTGTGTGTATGATTATGACACACTATATACATGTCACTAGTGTATACTGTGTGTGTATGATTATGACACACTATATACATGTCACTAGTGTATACTGTGTGTGTATGATTATGACACACTATATACATGTCACTAGTGTATACTGTGTGTGTATGATTATGACACACTATATACATGTCACTAGTGTATACTGTGTGTGTATGATTATGACACACTATATACATGTCACTAGTGTATACTGTGTGTGTATGATTATGACACACTATATACATGTCACTAGTGTATACTGTGTGTGTATGATTATGACACACTATATATACATGTCACTAGTGTATACTGTGTGTGTATGATTATGACACACTATATACATGTCACTAGTGTATACTGTGTGTGTATGATTATGACACACTATATACATGTCACTAGTGTATACTGTGTGTGTATGATTATGACACACTATATACATGTCACTAGTGTATACTGTGTGTGTATGATTATGACACACTATATACATGTCACTAGTGTATACTGTGTGTGTATGATTATGACACACTATATACATGTCACTAGTGTATACTGTGTGTGTATGATTATGACACACTATATACATGTCACTAGTGTATACTGTGTGTGTATGATTATGACACACTATATACATGTCACTAGTGTATACTGTGTGTGTATGATTATGACACACTATATACATGTCACTAGTGTATACTGTGTGTGTATGATTATGACACACTATATACATGTCACTAGTGTATACTGTGTGTGTATGATTATGACACACTATATACATGTCACTAGTGTATACTGTGTGTGTATGATTATGACACACTATATACATGTCACTAGTGTATACTGTGTGTGTATGATTATGACACACTATATACATGTCACTAGTGTATACTGTGTGTGTATGATTATGACACACTATATACATGTCACTAGTGTATACTGTGTGTGTATGATTATGACACACTATATACATGTCACTAGTGTATACTGTGTGTGTATGATTATGACACACTATATACATGTCACTAGTGTATACTGTGTGTGTATGATTATGACACACTATATACATGTCACTAGTGTATACTGTGTGTGTATGATTATGACACACTATATACATGTCACTAGTGTATACTGTGTGTGTATGATTATGACACACTATATACATGTCACTAGTGTATACTGTGTGTGTATGATTATGACACACTATATACATGTCACTAGTGTATACTGTGTGTGTATGATTATGACACACTATATACATGTCACTAGTGTATACTGTGTGTGTATGATTATGACACACTATATACATGTCACTAGTGTATACTGTGTGTGTATGATTATGACACACTATATACATGTCACTAGTGTATACTGTGTGTGTATGATTATGACACACTATATACATGTCACTAGTGTATACTGTGTGTGTATGATTATGACACACTATATACATGTCACTAGTGTATACTGTGTGTGTATGATTATGACACACTATAGTACATGTCACTAGTGTATAATGTGTGTGTATGATTATGACACACTATATACATGTCACTAGTGTATACGTGTGTGTATGATTATGACACTCTATATACATGTCACTAGTGTATACTGAGTGTGTATGATTATGACACACTAATATACATGTCACTATGTATACTGTGTGTGTATGATTATGACACACTATATACATGTCACTAGTGTATACTGTGTGTGTATGATTATGACACACTATATACATGTCACTAGTGTATACTGTGTGTGTATGATTATGACACACTATTACATGTCCACTAGTGTATACTGTGTGTATGATTATGAACCGACTATATATACATGTCACTAGTGTATACTGTGTGTGTATGATTAATGACACACTATATAACTGTCACTAGTGTATACTGTGTGTTTATGATTATGACACACTATATACTGTCACTAGTGTATACTGTGTGTGTAGATTATGAACACACTATATACCTGTCACTAGTGTATACTGTGTGTGTAGATTATGACACACTATATACATGTCACTAGTGTATACTGTGTGTGTATGATTATGACACACTATATACATGTCACTAGTGTATACTGTGTGGTATGATTATGACACACTATATATACATGTCCACTAGTGTATACTGTGTTGTATGATTATGACAACACTATATACATGTCACTAGTGTATACCTGTGTGTGTATGATTATGACACACTATATACATGTCACTAGTGTATACTGTGTGTGTATGATTATTGACACATCTATATACATGTCACTAGTGAATACTGTGTGTGTATGATTATGACACACTATATACATGTCACTAGTGTATACTGTGTGTGTATGATTATGACACACTATATAACATGTCACTAGTGTATACTGTGTGTGTATG